>NC_134358.1:318177142-318192706 GCF_048569485.1 Anomaloglossus baeobatrachus | reverse complement strand
TGCACAGAGCCCCTGACAAAGAAGGAGATGCAGAGATCACTCTCCTCATATGCACAGGCTGACAATGAAGGACATGAGAGATCACTCTCTCATATGCACAGGCTGACAATGAAGGAGATGGAGAGATCACTCTCTCCTCATATGCACAGGCTGACAATGAAGGAGATGGGGAGATCACTCTCTCCTCATATGCATAGGCTGACAATGAAGGAGATGGAGAGATCACTCTCTCCTCATGTGCACAGGCTGACAATGAAGGAGATGGAGAGATCACTCTCTCCTCATATGCACAGGCTGACAATGAAGGAGATGGAGAGATCACTCTCTCCTCATATGCACAGGCTGACAATGAAGGAGATGGAGAGATCCCTCTCTTCTCATATGCACAGGCTGACAAAGAAGGAGATGCAGAGATCACTCTCCTCATATGCACAGGCTGACAATGAAGGACATGGAGAGATCACTCTCTCATATGCACAGGCTGACAATGAAGGAGATGGGGAGATCACTCTGTCCTCATATGCACAGGCTGATAATGAAGGAGATGGAGAGATCACTCTCTGCTTCTCATATGCACAGACTGACAATGAAGGAGATGGGGAGATCACTCTCTCATATGCACAGGCTGACAATGAAGGAGATGGAGAGATCACTCTCTGATTCTCATATGCACAGGCTGACAATGAAGGAGATGGAGAGATCACTCTCCTCATATGCACAGGCTGACAATGAAGGAGATGGAGAGATCACTGTCTCCTCATATGCACAGGCTGACAATGAAGGAGATGGAGAGATCACTCTCTCCTCATATGCACAGGCTGACAATGAAGGAGATGGAGAGATCACTCTCTCATATGCACAGGCTGACAATGAAGGAGATGGAGAGATCACTCTCTGCTTCTCATATGCACAGACTGACAATGAAGGAGATGGGGAGATCACTCTCTCCTCATATGCACAGGCTGACAATGAAGGAGATGGAGAGATCACTCTCTCCTCATATGCACAGGCTGACAATGAAGGAGATGGAGAGATCACTCTCTTCTCATATGCACAGGCTGACAATGAAGGAGATGGAGAGATCACTCTCTTCTCATATGCACAGGCTGACAATGAAGGAGATGGAGAGATCACTCTCTTCTCATATGCACAGGCTGACAATGAAGGAGATGGAGAGATCACTCTCTCCTCATATGCACAGGCTGACAATGAAGGAGATGGGGAGATCACTCTCTCTCATATGCACAGGCTGACAATGAAGGAGATGGAGAGATCACTCTCTCCTCATATGCACAGGCTTACAATGAAGGAGATGGGGAGATCACTCTCATATGCACAGGCTGACAATCAAGGAGATGGAGAGATCACTCTCTGATTCTCATATGCACAGGCTGACAATGAAGGAGATGGAGAGATCACTCTCTTCTCATATGCACAGGCTGACAATGAAGGAGATGGAGAGATCACTCTCTCCTCATATGCACAGGCTGACAAAGAAGGCGATGGAGAGATCACTCTCCTCATATGCACAGGCTGACAATGAAGGAGATGGAGAGATCACTCTCTTCTCATATGCACAGGCTGACAATGAAGGAGATGGAGAGATCACTCTCTCCTCATATGCACAGGCTGACAAAGAAGGAGATGGAGAGATCACTCTCCTCATATGCACAGGCTGACAAAGAAGGAGATGGAGAGATCACTCTCTTCTCATATGCACAGGCTGACAATGAAGGAGATGGAGAGATCACTCTCTTCTCATATGCACAGGCTGACAAAGAAGGAGATGGAGAGATCACTCTCCTCATATGCACAGGCTGACAAAGAAGGAGATGGAGAGATCACTCTCTTCTCATATGCACAGGCTGACAATGAAGGAGATGGAGAGATCACTCTCTTCTCATATGCACAGGCTGACAAAGAAGGAGATGGAGAGATCACTCTCCTCATATGCACAGGCTGACAATGAAGGAGATGGAGAGATCACTCTCCTCATATGCACAGACTGACAATGAAGGAGATGGGGAGATCACTCTCTCCTCATATGCACAGGCTGACAATGAAGGAGATGGGGGATCACTCTTCTCATATGCACAGGCTGACAATGAAGGAGATGGGGAGATCACTCTCTCCTCATATGCACAGGCTGACAATGAAGGAGATGGAGAGATCACTCTCTCCTCATATGCACAGGCTGACAATGAAGGAGATGGAGAGATCACTCTCTCCTCATATGCACAGGCTGACAATGAAGGAGATGGAGAGATCACTCTCTCCTCATATGCACAGGCTGACAATGAAGGAGATGGGGAGATCACTCTCTCCTCATATGCACAGGCTGACAATGAAGGAGATGGAGAGATCACTCTCTGCTCATATGCACAGGCTGACAATGAAGGAGATGGAGAGATCACTCTCTTCTCATATGCACAGGCTCACAAAGAAGGAAATGCAGAGATCACTCTCCTCATACGCACAGGCTGACAATGAAGGAGATGGGGAGATCACTCTCATATGCACAGGCTGACAATGAAGGAGATGAAGAGATCACTCTCTGATTCTCATATGCACAGGCTGAGAATGAAGGAGATGGAGAGATCACTCTCTCCTCATATGCACAGGCTGACAATGAAGGAGATGGAGAGATCACTCTCTGATTCTCATATGCACAGGCTGAGAATGAAGGAGATGGAGAGATCACTCTCTCCTCATATGCACAGGCTGACAATGAAGGAGATGGAGAGATCACTCTCTGATTCTCATATGCACAGGCTGAGAATGAAGGAGATGGAGCGATCACTCCCTTCTCATATGCACAGGCTGACAATGAAGGAGATGGAGAGATCACTCTCTTCTCATATGCACAGGCTGACAAAGAAGGAGATGCAGAGATCACTCTCCTCATATGCACAGGCTGACAATGAAGGAGATGGAGAGATCACTCTCTCATATGCACAGGCTGACAATATATATATATATATATTTCACTTTCCTGCCGGTATGTCGCCACGCCCCCCCCTGACGAAGGCTATCGCTGAAACGCGCGTCGGATGGGACTTGGCGCCATTCCAGCTTATAAGTAGGTGTCATTACTTGTGTTACCCATGATGTCTTTGCCTCATTTATGGATTTTATGCTGTTGATTTATATTATATGCACGGTGCTTTATTTTGATATAATCTATGATTTATGAGGCCTGACACATGAATTGTTTTATAACTGAACACATGCACTGCTTTTTCGCTGGTTTGGTACGCCATCTAGTGCTCCTTTCCTGTTATTACATCCATCTTTTCTTCTTTTTTAATATGTATTATTTTCAATGAAGACATATATTGTACATACTTTCTGGTTTCCTGATCCTTTGTGTGATTTGGTTTGGATATATATACCAGGAGTAGAGAACTGGGCAGCAGACTTTCTAAGTCGCCAAGACCTGGCTGCCAGAGAGTGGTATCTCCACCCAGAAGTGTTCCTACACATCTGCACTTGCAGGCGTACACTAGACGTGGTCTAATGGCCTCAAGGTTGAGCGCAAAGGTATCCGCATTCATAGCCAGGTCGCGCAACCCGCAGTCCATCGGCGCGGACGCTCTAGTCTGCCTTACATATTTCTGCCTCTGCCCCTGCTGTCACGAGTAATCAGGAAGATCAAAGCAGAGGGAGTCCTGGTGATACTGATAGCACCGGACTGGCCCAGGTGTGCCTGGTACGCCGAATTAGTACAAATGCTCACAGACGTACCGTGGCGCCTTCCAGACATCCAAGAATTGCTGACCCAAGGATCCATTTCCCATCAGAACTCCAGAGCCCTGAAGTTGACGGCTTGGCTATTGAGACCTGGGTATTAACAAGGGCGGGACTCTCTCCCGCGGTTATCTCCACCATGATCAGCACCCAAAGCCTGTTTCCTCCCGTATTTACCACCGTATGTGGAAAACCTTCCTTTCATGGTGTCGGGAAAGTAACGTCCCGCCTATACCTCTGGCAATCCCCAGAATCCTTGACTTCCTACAGTCAGGCTTGCTAGCGGGGTTGGCTCTCAGCTTCTTGAAGGGGCAGGTCTCAGCGCTCTTAATATTCTATCAATGCCGCCTAGCTTGCAAACTGCAAGTCAAGACCTTCCTCCAGGGCGTTTCCCGCCTAGTTCCCCCATACAAACGGCCGCTGGACCCATGGGACCTCAATCTCGTTCTGGACGGTCTCCAGAGGTCCCCCTTTGAACCACTTAAGGAATCCTCTCTTGGTCTTCTGTCCTGGAAGGTAACGTTCCTGGTGGCGATTACGTCCATCAGACGGGTTTCTGAACTGGCAGCACTCTCCTGCCGCGAGCCTTTTCTGATCTTTCACCAGGACAAGGTGGTTGTACGCTCCCTTCCGGATTTTCTTCCGAAGGTTCCTTCCCTGTTTCATTTGCACGACAACATTGTTCTGCCTTCCTTTTGTCCACACCCAGTTCATAGGGTGGAAAGGGCACTGCATTCGCTAGACCTCGTGAGGGCCCTCAGATATTACTTATCCAGGACAGCCCCCTTTATGAAAACTGACTCCTTGTTCATTATTCCTGAAGGGCCTAGGAAGGGACAAGCAGCTTCAAAGGCAACTCTGGCTCGCTGGATTCGTGCTGTGATCCAGGAGGTCTACCGCTTGCAACTCAAGCCCATTCCTAGCGGGCTGTGGGCTCATTCCACGCGAGCAGTTGGCGCTTCTTGTTCCATTAGGTTTCATGCTTCAGCGGAACAGTTGTGTAAGGCTGCGACCTGGTCTAGCCTACATACTTTTTCAATGCATTACAGAGTCCATACCCAGGCTGAGGCTGAGGCAAACCTGGGTAGGAAAATTCTGCAAACGGCAGTAGAGCATCTTTCTCAGTAGGCGCTCCTGGCTGTCTGGGACTGGTTCCTCGTCCTTGGGTTGTGTTATTTTTTTTTGCCCACCCAGGGACTGCTTTAGGACGTCCCATGGACCTGTGTCCCCCAATGAGGCGTCAGAGAAAAATATTCTTTGTGTACTCACTGTAAAATCGTTTTCTCTTAGTTATCATTGGGGAACACAGCACCCTCCCTGTTGCCCTGTTGGGCCTTTGTTTCTCTCTCAGTACCTTTTTATGAGTATCTTACTCGCGTTCTTCTGTTGCGATACGTTCTTGTTACATTTTCTCCTACTGTTATGTGCACAAAAACTGAGGTAGCCCGGCTCTGCCAGGGGTGTATACTGCAGAGGAGGAGCTAATGTCTTTTTGCAACTACTTCGTGTCCTCCTATGGATAAGTAGCATAACACCCATGGTCCTGTGTCCCCCAATGATGGCTAAGGCTACTTTCACACCTCCGGTTTTTGCTATGCGGCACAATCCGGCACTTTGCAGGAAAATCGCAACCGTTTTTTTTTGCTGCCGGTTGCGATTTTCCTGCATAGACTTTAATTAGTGCCACATTGTGCCGCATGGCCTTGCGTTCCGTCCGGTTTTTGCCGCATGCGGCAGATTTAGCCGATGCGGCGGCCGGATGGAACGTTGCCTGGCACGTTTTTTCGTGCGGCAAAAAAAAACCGCATCGCACCGCATTCGGCCGATGCGGCGCATTTTTCAATGCATGCCTATGGCGGCCGGATGCGGCGCGATGCGGCAATAACCGCATCCGGCCGCCGCATGCGGTTTTTGCCACTGCGCATGCTCAGTAGCATGCCGCAAGCGGCAAAAACCGGACTGGCCGCACAGGAAAAACTTATGCAAAGGATGCGGTGTTTTCACCGCATCCGTTGCATAGCTTGCACAGCCGGATTGAGCCGCAGAGCTCAAGCCGGATGTGTGAAAGTAGCCTAAGAGAAAACGATTTTATGGTGAGAACACAAAAATCCGTTTTTCCACATGTCTGCTTAACATCAGCACAGTTTATGAAAAATCGTTTTTTGTTAAGTTACAGTGCTGTGCAAATTAATTGGGACAAAGCAAAAAACATATTTTTGAATATTTATAAAATGTTATAATGCAATGGTGCCGTTTTCCTTTTTCTTCCACATTTCCCTTTTCAAAGCAGTTAAAACTAGTTTGAATCACTGACTGGTAACCAACTTACGATTTTACTTAAAAAAAAATGCTTTGTCTCAATTTGCACAGCACTGTAGAAGGGTTCAAAGTTATCGGCAATTTCTCATTTGTCAACAAAACCATTTTTTAGTGACTGTCACATTTGAAGTGACTTTTACAGACCTAGGTGACAGAAAATACCCCAAAGTGACCCCATTCTAAAAACTGCACCCCCAAACTGCTCTAATGCACATTCAAGAAGTTTAGCACTTTAGGTGCTTTAGGCTATGTGCGCACAGTGCGTTTTTGCGCATTTTTTGGGTGCGTTTTTGGGCTCAAAACTGTATGACTTTGCTTCCCCAGCAAAGCCTATGAGTTTTTATTTTTGCTGTCCGCACAACACCTTTTTTTTTTTTTGAGCTGGAAAAAAAAATAGTCATGTCAATTCTTTTCTGCATTTTCCACCCATGCAGTGCATTGGAGGAACGCAGAAATCAAAAACGCACCGAAATGTGGCAAAAACACATGCATTTTTACCGATGCGTTTTTGCCGCGGGTGCGTTTTTTGCTGCAAAAAAACGCACAAAAATGCAGCGTAAAAAAAACGCAGCGTGCGCACATAGCCCAACAGGAACTAAATGTGTATATATAGCAGTCTGTCTCCTATGTAATGTGTATACACCAGTCGCGGTATCACCTATATAATATGTGTGTATATATAGCAGTCTGTTTCCTATGTAATGTATATACAGCAGTTGCAATGGGGTATATATTCAGCAGCTGGGGTGTCTCCTGTATGATGTACCAAATATACATAGAGGGTGGAATCCACTCTATACACTGGCGCATCTCTACACTAAGTAGTATATACACAGCTCCACTCTAGATTTCGTAGCACACTATATATTGTGTGACACTATATATTGTGTGGAGCTGTTTTTTTTATAATTGTAGCATACAGTATATTGTGTATATGTATACTTCTTCTGTCGGGTATACTGGGTTTATTTCCAGGTACCTGTATTATTCTCTATATACGCTGCACAGTTCCACGTCTCTTGTCATGTATACTGGGTATATTTCTCAGTATGTGTATTCTGTACGTACACAGCACAGTACCCCTTCCGCTGTCCTGTATACTGGGTGTAATTCTCAGAATGTGAAGGTATGCTATGAGTAAGAACCCAGAGTTCGAAACGTGTATGCGGATCCCCAAGGGGTAGGAAGGACTGGCCCCTTCCACTTATTTTTACTTGAATCCATGTTTTAAAGATTTGAAAATTAACTTTTTTTTTTTCTATTCATCAGGACGTCCTGCTGGAATTGTCCTTCACATGCTGTGAACACCCCCTGGATCACGGACATTCAGCCCTCCTTGCACCTTCTGGATTTTCCCGAAATTCACACTGAACGGTGAGCTGAAAACTGATTTTTTTTTGCGTGTGATTCTCAGTATCTGTATTATTCTGTATATATACACTGCTCAGTACTACTTCTCCTGTCCTGTATACTGGGTGTAATCTCCAGTATCTGTATTAATCTAGATATATATATACACGGTACAGTGCCACTTCTCCTGTCCTAAAAAAAAAAAAAAACGTGAGCAGAAATGTTGAAATACATTGAATTTTTCCTTGATAAATATTTAACGTGCAGAGACATAAACACAGTTAGAAAACGTAAGTTAGTAATACAGGAGGAGAACGGGAGTGATAATTTTTTTTATCGGGTACAGACCTATGGTAATGCAGATGTAAGTAAAGCTCACATATTTAGCCCCTCAAAAGCAAAAACAATTAAGAATTATTCTTACCGTTAATTCGGTTTCTAGGACCTTCCACGACAGCATAGGAGGTTCTCTCCACGCCCTAATTGGGACAGGAAGCACAAGAGAGGTTAAAAGGACCCTCCCACCTCCCAATGCCAGTTTCTTACAAAGAACCCATAGCATATGAGAAGTATAAACACATCCAGGAACATCGAGGATAAGGGAGAGAATCACGTGCTGTTGTGGAAAGTCCTAGAAACCGAATTAACGGTAAGAATAATTCTTATTTCTCTAGTCCCTTCCACGACAGCATAGGAGGAATACCAACGAATTGATACCTAGGGGGGACCACAGCCTGCAGGACTTTTCTGCCAAAAGCCAAATTCCTGTTGGAATCCAGATCCAAGCGATAATGCTTTGTGAAAGTATGGAGGGAAGACCACGTAGCTGCCTTGCAGATCTGCTTGGGAGAAGTCCCTGCCCATTCAGCCCAGGAGACAGAGGTAGTGCTGGTGGAGTGTGCTGTAAATCCAGTAGGAGGAGAAAGATACTGGTTGAGGTAGGCTTCTCTAATGGCTCGCACAATCCAGTTGGCGATGGTGCTCTTAGCCACCTTCTTGCCCTTAGTTCGACCAAAGGGCTGGATAAATAAGTTGTGATCAATACGCCAAGGTGCCGTAAGATCCAGGTAGTGTAACACCAACCTACGAACGTCCAAAGAATGGAATACTTCCTCTCCTGGAGTCCGAGGATGCCGATAGAAGGAAGGTAGGACAATGGATTGAGATAGATGAAAATCCGAAACCACCTTGGGAAGGAAGGAAGGGTCCAGCTGAAAGACAATGCTGTCATCTCTGACGGTCAGGTAAGGCTCCTGGATGGATAAGGCTTGAAGTTCCCCGACTCTCCGAGGTAATTGCCACGAGAAAGGCAGTCTTGTGAGAGAGAACGGATGCCACAGGAGGACAGAGGTTCAAAAGGCGATTGAGAAAGACCGGTAAGGACCACATTGAGATCCCAGGATAGCGTCAGGACCCTCCGCCGTGGGCAGATCCTACTAGCGGACACCATGAATCGGCGGATCCAGCGATGATCCGCCAGATTTGTATCAAATACAGCGCTGAGTGCTGAGACCTGTACCTTCAAGGTGCTGGGCTTAAGGCCCAAGTCCAATCCACTCTGAAGGAAGTCGAGAATTTGAGCAATATTAGGCAGGAGCGGGTCAGGGGGATGAGAACCACACCAGGAGGAAAATCTCATCCAGATTTTATTGTAAATACGATTAGTCACCGGTTTACGGGTCTTCTGTAGAGTAGCTACGACCCTATCTGAAAGCCCCTGGGCCTTCAGTGCCTGGGCCTCAGAAGCCAGGTAGCCAACTTGAGTTTCTGGGGGTTCGGATGGAATATCGGACCCTGAGACAGTAAACTGGGATCTGCACACAGGAGGACTGGTCCGTCGACTCTGAGAGACAGGATCAGGATGTACCAACTCCTCCGTGGCCACAGAGGAGCTACCAGGATAATCGTGGCTCCGTTTTCTCTGATCTTCCGCAGGGTCTGCGCCAGAAGAGGTATAGGCGGGAAGGCGTAGGCGAGGTGAAAGGACCAACTGTGGCAGAAGGCGTCCACCCCCAACGCATGGTCCCGAGGGTTCAGGAAGAAAAATGTTGCGACCTTGCGATTTCCCTCTGAAGCAAACAGGTCTGTCTCTGGAGTACCCCACCTTGCCACCATAGAGCAGAACACCGCTTGGTCTAGACTCCACTCTCCTGCGTGAACATCCTGACGACTCAGGAAGTCTGCTTGAAGGCTTAGGGACCCCTTTAGGTGGACTGCAGAAAGGGACAGCAGGGACCGTTCTGCCCAGAGGAAGATCCGGGAGGACACGGACTTCAGGGCGCCTGATCTTGTACTGCCCTGATGGCGGAGATGTGCCACTGTGGTGACATTGTCTGAGTAGAATAGGACGTGAGTGTCCCGGACGAGATCCTGAGCAGCAAGGAGGGCTTCTCTGACTGCCCTGAGTTCCCGGTAGTTGGAGGAGTGGGAGCTGACATAAGGACTCTAGACCCCCTGAAACGGAGTATTTGCAACCATAGCCCCCCATCCCCTCTGGTTGACAGCGTAACCAGGGGCGTCCGGATCCATGCAACCCCTACCATCAGGTTGTTGCAACGCAGACACCAGAGAAGGGACGAGGAGATGGTCCCTGAGAGGCGAAACCGTTTGTTGGAGTCCATCCCAATGTGCCAGGATATGATCCTGTAGACAACGAGAGTGGGCCTGAGCCCACATGACTGAGGGAATGCAGGACATCATGGAACCCAGAGTTGACATAGCCGCTCGAAGGGTCGGGCGTGCTTGTCGGTGGTGTCGAGATTTTGGTTAGCAGCGTCAACCTGTGGTCTTCCGGGACAAAAGATGCCTGTCTGTCGGAGTCTAACAATACCCTGAGAAACTGTCGAGTGGAGGATGGTTGCAGCTGAGACTTTTTGAGATAGGGAATTCAGCCCGTAGACCGAAGAATGTTTAATGACTTCTCCACATGGCTCCGGAGGGTCTGAGCGGAGGGAGCTACGAGAAGAAAGTCGTCCAAATATGGAACCAGACAGACACCTTGCAATCGTATGAAAGCGACTACCTCTGCCATGATTTTTGAAAAGATTCTTGGAGCCGAGGAGATCCCTAAGGGAAGTACGTTGAATTGGAAATGAAGAACGTTCCCCTCATGCAGAATCGCAAATTTGAGGTACTGCCGGTGACAAGGATGGATGGGCACATGGAAGTAGGCGTCTTTCAGGTCTGCACCACCAGATGGCCTCAATAGACCTATCAGTGGAATAGCAGATTTCACAGACTTCATCTTGAAACGCCAGTATCTGACCCACTGGTTGAGACGTTTCAGATTGATGATAATCCGGACGTCTCCAGATGGCATTTTGACAAGGAAGAGACGGGAGTAGTGGCCTACCCCACCTTCCTGACTTGGGACTGGGGAAAGGACCCCTGAATGTAGTAACTCTTGTATCTTCGAGTACAGGATATCCTGAGAACCCTGTGACGACAGGTCTGTGACTCGGAGGCCCGGTTGAGAGGGGAAGATGAATTCTATTAACAGACCCTCTGATATGATCTTCAGGACCCATTGGCAGGTAGTGATGGTCCACCACTGGGGAAGAAAGGCTGAGAGTTGTCCCCCCACCCGAGCCGAGTCACTGTTTGTCTTGCTGAGGATGTTGTTGATGGGAAGGGATGAGAATATTTCTCCCTCTTCCCTTAGGGTTGCTGCACCGGCCTGACTTCCCTTTCCCTTTGGGCTGGGAGGTCTGAGGCATCGAGGGACGAAAGGACAGTTTCCTGGGGGGTTTTGGATCCGGAAGGGCCTTACGATCAGTCGCCTTGTCCAGAATGTCATCCAGGGCAGGCCCAAACACTAGGTCCACCTTAAACGGAAGGGAGCAAAGCTTCATTTTGGAAGTGGAGTCCCCAATCCAAGCCTTAAGCCACAGAGCTCGTCTGGCAGAGTTAGACAAGACTGAGGTCCTGGCAGCCAGGTGGACCGACTCCACCGAGGTATCCACCAAAAAACTGGTAGCCTTCCTAAGTAAGGGAAGGGATTCCAGTAACTCATCCCTAGGGGTACCCTGGGAAATATGAGCCTCCAACTGGTCGAGCCACCTAAAGAGGGACCGGGAGACACAAGTGGAGGCAATATTGGCCTGAATGGTAGAAGACAATGCCTCCCAGGATCTTTTCATGAGGCTCTCGACCTTCCGATCCAACAGATCCCTAAGCTGGGAAGTATCCTCAAAGGGGAGCGCTGTTTTCTTAGCGACCCTGGCCACCTGTACATCCACCTTGGGGACCTCCCAATGCAACGCAGAAGTCTCCAGGGGAAATCTGCATCTGGGGTCACTCCTGAATCGCTTCTCAGGAAATTCCCATTCCTGAGAGATAAGATCCAGAATACTAGCATGGACAGGAAACCCTATCTGTCTAGTGGATTTTAGGCCAGCGAACATTTCATCCTGAACGGAAGGTAGGACCTGCTCGTGCTCTAACCCCATAGTGCTCCTAACTGCTTCAATAAGATCCCCCAAATCTTCTGAGGAAAAAAAAGAAAGACCGGTCAGGCCTCCCGGAGGAAGAACCTTCATCGGGACTATCCGAGGTGGAATCTCTCATCCTCATGATTAGACTGGGCAGACTGGAGTTTCCTCTTTTTAGTGGGAGAAGGACCAGCAGCAGGGAGGGAGGCTAGTGAGGCCTGAATCTGCTGTTTCATCATGACCCCAGCTCGTCTACCAGGGAAGGTTGTTCAGCTCTAACAATCTGGTCTGTACACTGCTGGCAGAGTTTCTTATCCCAGACCACAGGGAGTTTTTTTAATCTTCTCAGCCTTTTCATATTGTTCAGGTTTATCAGATTTTTTAGACTTCTCTGATTTGTCAGATTTGTCATATTTCTTAGCAGACTTGTCCTCCTGGAAAACACAGACCAGATGGAGCCATCAATATCAGCCTGAAAACAGGCAGAAGGCACCACCCCTTTTCTACTCACTGCGGCAGGGGGAACACTAGGTTCTGCAGATGCAGGGGAAGACATTACAGCGCGCACAGCAGAAGTCTTACCGTGATTCTGAAGCCTTCAGGGCAGCCTTTATGCATAAAGGCCTGCCCCCCCACCCAGTGGCAGGGAACGTTCCCTGCCTCCCGCATCTGGCCCATGACGGGCCGATGATCCGACGGCGTGTCTGACAAGCTGCCTCTGCAACCGAAAGCACCCACACAGGAAGGGAGCGAGAACCGGAAATCCCGCTCGCAGCAGCACTTCCGGGACGCATCAGCAGCGTGCATATGAGAGGAGGCCGGCGGCTCAGAGAACGCCGGCCGGGGAGCTACACAGCCTGCATCGCCCCAGAGGAGCTCCGGAAGGCTGGAGTGGCGGTTCCTCACGAGGTGAGGGAAGCAGCATGGGAGAGGCTGCGAAGACCTGACCGACACTGCCCGGCTAAGGTATGTGGAAAAAAATAAAATGTACACTGTAGTTCGCCGGCCACCACAGCATAGGAGAAAAGAAAACAAACCTCTCCATGCCCCATGGGGACAGGAGAGACACTGGCTATGGGAGGTGGGAGGGTCCTTTTAACCTCTCTTGTGCTTCTTGTCCCAATTAGGGCGTGGAGAGACAACCTCCTATGCTGTCGTGGAAGGGACTAGAGAAATCAATGATCCCAAAATATTACCAAGTGGCACCCTGTATAGTGGCTGTAATACTCCGTATCTGTGTTATTCTGTATATATACACTGCACAGCACCAGTTCTCATGTCCTGTCTCCTGGGTGTAATTCTCAGTATGTGTATTATTCTGTTTATATACTCTGCACAGTACCCCTTCCCCTGTCCTATATACTGGGTTTAATTCTCATAAGGAAAAATAGTAATTTTCAGCTCACTCTGCATGCAAGTGTTGACGAGATCCACAGAAAGCGCAATTAACCCGGGCGGTGGAGGGATCAATGGGTACCAGGAATCTAGTGCATTCACAGAAAAAGGGCAGGTAATCCAGCAACACGTCCAGTGATAAAACCAAATCTTTAATCCATACATTTAAAAAGGTCTAGCACATTACAAAATATGAGTCCATGCCCCAGGGTAGAGTTTGCTTACACATTTCGGACTATACCGGCTATGAGTAAGGACTGTATAGTCCGAAACGCATAAGCAATCCCTACCCTGGGGCATGGACTCATATATTATCATGTACTAGACCTTTTGAAATACATGGATTACAGAATTAGTTGTATCACTGGACGTGTTGCTGTATTACCTGCCCTTTTTCTGGGTGTAATTCTCAGTATCTGTATTATTCTGTATATATACACTGCACAGTACTCCTTCTCCTTTCCTGTATACTGGGTGTAATTCTTAGTATGCGTTTTCCTCTGGATATATACACTGCACAGTACTCCTCCTGTCCTGTATACTGGGTATAATTCTCAGTATGCGTTTTCCTCTGTATATATACACTGCACAGTACTACTTCTCCTGTCCTGTATACAGGGTGTAATTCTCAGTATCTGTATTATTCTGTATATATACACTGCACAGTACTCCTTCTCCTGTCCTGTATACTGGGTGTAATTCTCAGTATGCGTTTTCCTCTGTATATATACACTGCACAGTACCACTTCTCCTGTCCTCTATACAGGCTGTAATTCTTAGTATCTGTATTCTGTATATATACACTGCACAGTACTCCTTCTCCTGTCCTGTATACTGGGTGTAATTCTCAGTATGCGTTTTCCTCTGTGTATATATATATATATATATACTGCACAGTACTCCTCCTGTCCTCTATACAGGGTGTAATTCTCAGTATCTGTATTATTCTGTATATATACACTTCACAGTACCCCTTACCCTGTCCTCTATACAGGGTGTAATTCTCAGTTTCCCTATTATTTTGTATACTAGAAATAGGCCCGATGCTATCACATCGGGAGTGCGGTGAAATAAACATCTGTGTATGCTTAGTGGTGCTGACAGAAGCAGTGGACATGTGTCCCTCTGTTTGCGCTTTACAATATAACTGTTGTATGTCATCCCTCTGCATTGGTGTATTGTATATATGTTGCGTCATTTTCACATTCACCCCTGTGCACTGTCTTCCTTGTTGTGTGCTGTATATTGATATCTGGTGTTGTTTCTTGAGCTGTATTCACTATGTGGTGTATCCCCTGTGTGCTGTGTGTGTGTTTCCACTATATGGTCTCCTGTAAGCTGTTGACTAAAATTGGAGGTGGTAACATTGTTTTGTGCCGTTTGATGTATGTGTGTGATTGTCCGTTCCCAAAGTGGACCAAAAAACACAAAGGAAGTGAGAAGATACAATTTTACGATCACTTTCTCCCGACTTTGACAGCGGGCGGGGAGTCCCCTGGAGTGACCTTAGTTAACCTTAGTCATGGCAGCAGGATGACTCGGGTAATTCCATAACGTGGACATAGTGAGAGTTGTAGTTCCCTCCTGTAATCCTATAACATGGACATGCTGGGAGTTGTAGTTCCCTCCTATAGTTATATAACATGGACATGCTGGGAGGTGTAGTTCCCTCCTGTAATTCTATAACATGGACATGCTGGGAGTTGTAGTTCCCTCCTGTAATTCTATAACATGAACATGCTGGGAGTTAACATGAACATGCTGGGAGTTGTAGTTCCCTTCTGTAATTCTATAACATGCACATGCTGGGAGGTGTAGTTCCTTCCTGTAATTATATAACATGGATATGCTGGGAGTTGTAGTTCTTCGGTAATTCTATAACATTGACATACTGGGAGGTGTATTTCCCTCCTGTAATTCTATAACATGGACATGCTGGAAGGTGTAGTTACCTCCTGTAATTCTATAACATGGACATGCTGGTAGGTGTAGTTCCCTCCTGTAATTCTATAACATGGAGATGCTGGGAGGTGTAGTTCCCTCCTGTAATTCTATAACATGGACATGCTGGGAGGTGTAGTTCCCTCCTGTAATTCTATAACATGGACATGCTGGGAGTTGTAGTTCCCTCCTGTAATTCTATAACATGAACATGCTGGGAGTTAACATGAACATGCTGGGAGTTGTAGTTCCCTTCTGTAATTCTATAACATGCACATGCTGGGAGGTGTAGTTCCTTCCTGTAATTATATAACATGGATATGCTGGGAGTTGTAGTTCTTCGGTAATTCTATAACATTGACATACTGGGAGGTGTATTTCC
>NC_134358.1:317214642-317219642 GCF_048569485.1 Anomaloglossus baeobatrachus | reverse complement strand
ATTCCTTCACTGAAGGGTTCACAGTCGCCTCAGGATCACAGAATGCTATAGACAAATGATATAGGAATGAGGGAAATTGGTACACAAAAGGATAGCACCAGTATAATGTACATGTGGTATAATTCATATTCTATCCATATTACCCTGGACTATATGACAGAGATACAAGGCAGAAAGCAAAACTACCTGAATTGCTATGTAGTAGCCACTGGTAGGTATTTTTTGGAGGTTTTAGAAGGAATAGTGCGATTCCTTCACTGAAGGGTTCTCAGTTGCCTCTGGATCACAAAAATGCTATACTAAATATGTATATATATATTTTATTTTATTTTTTTAACCCTTTAATATTCAATGGGGTGAAAGGGGGTTGATTTGAACTTTTAGGTTTTTTAGTTTTTCAAACTTTTTTTTTTTTTTTTTTTTACTTGTCCCCCTAGGGGGCTATATGGATTAACAATCCGATCGCTCTGCCCTATCTGCAGATTACAGCTGTATAGCTGTGAACAGCAGATATGATCACTTTCTGATTCACTCGGCTCCAGGCCGAGTGAAACCGAAAGTTACTCATGTGAGCTACAGGCGTCATCACATGACCCTGTGCTACCATGGCAACCACTGAAAGTCATGTGATCACGCAAGTGGCTTCCGGTGGGGCGGCGGTAAGTGAAAATAATGGCCGCGCGCATATACATCATCTCGCTGCCAGACTTTGGCAGCGAGATGTAAGGGGTTAAATGTTGTGGGTGGAAGCGATTCCACTCGGAACATGCAGGCACACATGTCAGCTGTTGAAAACAGCTGATATGTGCGCGGATCGCCACAACCTTCCCACAGCAGTGGGCGGGGATTAACCTCTCATGATCCATGATGGATATATCAGTCATTGGTCATATAGGGGTTAAAGAGGTTTATTGGGTTGTCAAGGCAGCTGAAAGCGCCATGGCTGCCTTCTGTGTACTAATGAGATGCATAGGCTGAGGATGAACTTCATAGGCGCACAACAGTTTGTCTATGTACTGCAAGAATTGTATATCTGTATACAGTATAAGTAATCCGATGATTTCAGGATCAAGTACCCTAAGAGGGCTAAAACATACAGTAAAAAAAGCTTTTAAATAATGTAAAAAAAATTATCATTGTGTCTTTGTCCAATTTGTGAAAAAGTATATTTTAACTCGATTGGTAAAGAGAAACAAAAAATTAAATACCAGAATTGGGTGTTTTTAGGTCGATTTGAAAGTGCATTAATCCGCAATCAAAGCTTTGCATGTACCCCGATATTGTATAAATATAAACCTCAGCCTACGTCACAAAAGAAGCCGCACACCGCTCTACTCATGGAAGAAGGAAAAAGATGCTGGTCTCAAAAAATTGTGGCACTAATATTTTTGCCTTTTCACTAGTGATGAGTGAGCGTGCTTGGCACTGATTGTTACTTGATCGAGTGTCAGGGTGCTGGGGTGCTCATGGAGGTTGTCCGAGTATCGCGGGTGCTCGGATATTTCATCTGTGAAACGACAACAAAGCACAGGCTTGCTTCACTGCATGATGTGTGCAGGAACCCCAGGGAGACACATCCGCAGTCTCTGAATGGCTTTCACTGGGGATAAAGCAATGTTTTAGATGTCATATGTCAAAAGGATGTCATTTAGGGTTAAGTCTGTTTCTAGGAAGAGTTCTGCAATATAGGGTACGGTATATAACGAAGAAAGGGTTTTAACCAGCTCACCTGTATAGGAACACCTGCCTGTTTTAGAAGCTAGGATAACCGCGTTCCTGGTGCAGGGACTTGAAATAGAAAAGATCTCCAGCTTCCAATTGCATAAAATCAATTTCAGTTGGAATAATAGAAATTGATTTTATGCATTTGGAAGCTGGAGATCTCTTCTATTTCAAGTTATATAACCCCTATCCCTGTTACTACCACTTGTTCTATATAGGGTTGTCCTGACTGATGTCTCTAAGGTCACTTGAGTCTGCTGCATTTCTTTTTTTTTTTTTTTTTTTTTTTTTTTTGTACTGCTATTCATTTTTAATCCCACTTACTCATGTTTCTTTTTGGTGTTCTTTTAATTAGATGCTAATAAAAATGTACATCTTAATTGGTATAGGGGTAAATGAAATTTTGCTCTTTTTAATATAGGTATACCCTCAAAAATTGTTTTTCTGAATATTTAGTACGGTGCATTGATAATTTAGTCTCTGGAAACTACCCATAATATCAAACAGTGAAAGTTTCAAAATTAAAAATAAGTCCTTGTAGTGCCCAGGGCTGTGGAGTCAGTAAGCCAAATCTCCAACTCCTCGGTTTCCCTAATTCCGACTCCGACACCAACTGCCTCATACAGTTGAAACAACACGTTTTCGTACATTATCTATAAAGACACGTCTGCAGGTTTTTCTCACTATCTGACATGAAATCCGAATAAGACTTTCCCCTTTTAGGTCAATTAGGATTACCAAAATGTAATGTATAAAGGTGTGTGTGTGTGTGTGAGTGTGAGTGTGTGTGTGTGTGTGTGTGTGTCTGCTAAAGGAATCTGCACCATCATATTTACATTTGCGAAATTTTGCACAAACACCTCATGTGACTCAGGGAACCTCAGACTTTGTTTTGACGGGAAAATTTAACTTCACGCTTTACAGTTAGCCCTTGTTCGCACGTACCTGCTGAATATTCTGCAGCGATTTGACAGCACATGTGCGCTTCAAATCGCTGCAGAAACACTGCATAATGGATGCAGTTTTTCTGTAGAAAAAAATGCGCTATGGCTGCTGCCGCCACCATAGACAGAGTGGGAGCTGCATCCATAACGCACGAAATAATTGACATGCTGCTTTTATGAACGCACGGATTTGGGTCAACATTTTAGCACCCAAATCACTGCGTTCAAAAAAGCAACGTACGCACGTGTCATGCACAATCTATATAGATTGTGCTGGGGACACCGGACGCATGTATTTACGCTACTGTGCTAGACGCAGCGTAAATGCATGCAATTACACAACGAACACATGAGCCCTTACTCTTCAAAAAAAACCTGCCTCCATTAAACTGAATGGAGCCTGGAACAACAGGTTATTAATAGCAGCTGTGATTAGTTGCTATAGGAACAAAGGACATTCTTAGTATAAGAAGCTTATGTTGAGGTAATATGATGTTGGTGGAGAGACTGAGAGAGGCAGATAGGGAAAGACACAGGGAGAGGGACAGAGAGGCAGTTACTATTCCGGGCAACGCCAGGTACTACAGCTACATTTCCTCAAAAAGAATCCGGCACTCAAACAAGGATACGTGGTAACAGGTGCTTTATTATAACTCAGCGTGTGAACATGTGTTTACAAGGAGTATATTTGACGTTTCGGTCTTTTAATATGACCTTCATCAGAGTAACACAGAGTTTAATCAAAGGTTGTGAATGCACCACAGGATAGCGCGATATGGAAATGCAAGCACGTCGCCAGGGAGAGCGCATCTCAATATCCTTCCACCAGCTTCTCACAATAGCTGGTATGAATTTGGGCCCATTCCTCCTGACAGAACTGTTGTAACTAAGCCATGTTTGTAGGTCGCCTTGCTCGGATCTGCCTTTTCAGCTTTTCCCATACATTTTTTTAATTTTAGTATTGAGATGGTTTTGTGATGGCTATTCTAAAACATTGACTTTATTATCCTTAAGCCACTTTGTAACCAGTTTGGCAGTATGCTTCAGGTCATTGTCCATTTGGAAGACCCATTTCCACCAAAGCTTTAACTTCATGGCTGATGTCTTAAGATGTTGCTTCAGTATTGCCACATAATCTTCTTTCCTCGTGATGCCATCTATTTTGTGAAGTGCACCAGTTCCTCCTGCAGCAAAACAACCCCACAACATGATGCTGCCACCACTGTGTTTCACAGTTGGGATGGTGTTCTTAGGCTTCAAAGCCTCACATTTTTTCCTACAAACATAAAGATGGTCAATATGACTAGTGTTGAGTGAGTAGTTAACTATTCGTACTCTCTATGCTGTTAGTGAATACTATCCGCTACTCGCATATTCATTACGAGTAGTAGGCACAATGTAAGTCAATGGGAAATACTCGCTAAGTAGCGAGTAACCCGAAAGCCATACTATTCGATAGTCGCATGAAAAGGACGGCTTTCGGGTTACTCGCTACTTAGCGAGTATTTATCTTTGACTTACATTGTGCCGGCTACGCGTAATGAATATGCGAGTAGTGGACAGTACTCGCTAACAGCATAGCAAGTATGAATAGCTAACTACTCACTCAACACTAATTATGACCAATAAGTTGAATTTTAGTTTCTTCTGGCCACAGCACATGTGGATAATGACACAATCTTACCATCTTCCACCACCATCTTTTCAAGGTCTTTTGCTTTTGATCTTGGGTCGATATGTACATGTCTGACCAAAGCACATTCAGAACCGATCTCTATTCTGAGTGGTATGATGGCTGGACATTCCCATCTTGTTTGTACTGGCGTATAATTGTTTGTACAGATGAACAAGTCACCTTCAGGTATCTGAAAATTGCACCCATGGATAAACCACAATTTTATTCCTGAGATCTTGGCTGATTTCTTTGCTTTTCCCATGATACTACACAAAGAAGCAATGTGTTTCAGGTGTGCAATAAAATACATCCACAGATGTGTCTCTAATTAACTCAGATGTTGACAATAAACTTATCAGAAGCTTCAAAAGACATGACATCATCATATGGGCTGTCCATATTGTTTAAAGGCATAGTACTCCAGCGGAGCTGCTGGCCTACCTACACCCCACCTACTGTCTCCTCCCCAAAACCCTTTAGAATGTAAGCCCGCAAGGGCAGGGCCCTCTTCCCTCTGTACTAGTCTGTCTATTGTAACTTGTAGATGTACTCTTTATGTAACCTCCTCTCATGTACAACACCATGAAATCAATGGTGCTCTATAAATAAATAATAATAATATATGTAAACGTTTGACTTTGCAGAAAGCAATATAAATA
>NC_134358.1:317205706-317206942 GCF_048569485.1 Anomaloglossus baeobatrachus | reverse complement strand
CTCTCTCCCCCCCTTTCTCTCTCTCCCCCCCTTTCTCTCTCTCTCCCCCCCTTTCTCTCTCTCTCTCTCTCCCCCCCCTTTCTCTCTCTCTCTCTCTCTCCCCCCCTTCTCTCTCTCTCTCCCCTTCTCTCTCTCTCTCCCCCCCTTTCTCTCTCTCACCCCTTCTCTCTCTCTTCCCCCCCTTTCTCTCTCTCTCCCCCCCTTTCTCTCTCTCTCCCCCCCTTTCTCTCTCTCTCCCCCCCTTTCTCTCTCTCTCCCCCCCTTTCTCTCTCCCCCCCTTCTCTCTCCCCCCCTTTCTCTCTCTCTCCCCCCCTTCTCTCTCTCCCCCCCTTTCTCTCTCTCCCCCCCTTTCTCTCTCTCTCCCCCCCTTTCTCTCTCTCCTCCCCCCCTTTCTCTCTCTCTCCCCCCCTTTCTCTCTCTCTCCCCCACTTTCTCTCTCTCTCCTCCCCCCCTTTCTCTCTCTCTCCCCCCCTTTCTCTCTCTCCCCCCCTTTCTCTCTCTCTCCCCCCTTCTCTCTCTCCCCCCCTTTCTCTCTCTCCCCCCCCTTTCTCTCTCTCCCCCCCTTCTCTCTCTCCCCCCTTCTCTCTCTCTCTCCCCCCTTTCTCTCTCTCTCCCCTCCCCTCTTCTCTCTCTCCCCCCCCTTTCTCTCTCTCTCCCCTTCTCTCTCTTCCCCCCTTTCTCTCTCTCTCCCCCCCCTTTCTCTCTCTCTCCCCCCCTTTTCTCTCTCTCTCCCCCCCTTTCTCTCTCTCTCACCCCCCTTTCTCTCTCTCTCCCCCCCTTTCTCTCTCTCTCCCCCTTCTCTCTCTCACCCCCCCTTTCTCTCTCTCCCCTCTCTCCCCCTTCTCTCTCTCTCCCCCCCTTTCTCTCTCTCCCCCCCTTTCTCTCTCTCCCCCCCTTTCTCTCTCTCTCCCCCCCTTTCTCTCTCTCTCCCCCCTTTCTCTCTCTCCCCCCCTTTCTCTCTCTCCCCCCCTTCTCTCTCTCCCCCCCCTTTCTCTCTCTCCCCCCCTTTCTCTCTCTCTCCCCCCCTTTCTCTCTCTCTCCCCCCCTTTCTCTCTCTCCCCCCCCTTTCTCTCTCTCTCCCCCCCTTCTCTCTCCTCCCCCCCTTTCTCTCTCTCCCCCCTTCTCTCTCTCCCCCCCTTTCTCTCTCTCTCCCCCCCTTTCTCTCTCTCTCTCCCCCCCCTTCCTCTCTCTCACCCCCCCCACATCTCCCACTCTCTCTCTCCCCCCCTTTCCTCT